>NW_027648127.1:0-23612 GCF_949987685.1 Ammodytes marinus
GAGCAGACCCTGATCTCATGTGCCAGGTTGGAGCCCTATCACTTCCATGGATAAACAAGTTACCCTCACTCTTGTAACGCTCAACCCAGTCAAGTCCAGCAGACAACCCATGAATGACACTGAGGGGACTGGGGGAGTTTTTGACAAAGGGCCCTTACCCAGAGGAGACAGGGGCCTTACAGGGGACAATGAAAGTCCACAAGTTCAACATCAATAGAAGAAGGCCACAATAAGGAGATAGCCCCCCTCCTTTCGATATGTGGCTCATGGAGTTCTGTAGTACTCTATGGAGAAAATTCCGTTATGAGATTTCAGGGAAAGCAAAAAAACATGTAAACAGTTATGGTAGCCTTTCCTGGACTATATACTAGCAGCGATGAAGTGACCTTCATGACACCTTTTTGACTTTTTATTTTTTGCTTAACATTCTTTTAAAAGTGAGTGGCATGTGCTCATGTGTATTTTTTCCGAATTTCAAATATCGACACACAAATTCAATGTCTGCTATATATTTCAGTGCTAGCACAGCACTCTGGTATTAACAGCCACAGTCAATGCAGTCTCACTCAACCCGATCATTCACCCCCCCTGCCCCCCCTCGCCCCCTATCCTTCCACCAAATCATTTAGAAAAGCACTATATGTATACAGGAAAGCTCTACGGAGTTATACATTCTTGTTGTTTTTCGGCACTGCTGTACACTTAAATCCAATCACAAGTTCTACACCCTTGGTAATTATGCAACAGAGGATTGATGTGTGTGTTTTGGGAGGGCGGGGGGAGGGGGGGGTAAAGGTCTTGCTCAAGGGCATACTTGCAGTAGCATATATGGAAAGGTATCTGCAAAAAGATTATCAACAGCACAAATCATGAAAATCATTGCGCGAGACACAGGTGTTTTTTTTTATCACACATTTCATCACACATGTCCCATAGCACATAGAGATGGAACCAGTAAATTAAGGAAACGGAAATCGAAGGCTGCATAGTGGAGGGTGAGTGATTAATGAAGAGGAGGGGAGCGTGGCTGCTGACATTAGGGTGACATTGTGCACATAAACATCTGTTTTGTTTTGTCAAAGACAGGCCGATCTCCCTGGGGTTTCCCGCCGCGGCTTAGCGTCATCAAAAATCCATGTGGATTTATCATGTGTGTATACTGTATATGTTTTCTCTGTGCAGCATACAGGCGAGAATTACACTTGTGTGCACGTCACAGCCACTAGTGTGTGTGTGTGTGTGGGGGGGGAAGGGGGGGGCTATGTGCAATTGGCTTATTAGTATAGGTCCTGCACAACACACACATATATTTTCATATTTGCAGTCGGCAGAGGTTTTAGTGAAGGGTCCGTACACACAGCCTCTCTTGGGACACACACTGTAGCACCCCCCCCCCCCCAACACACACACACTCTCTCTATTGGGTGCAGCCAAAGAGGCATGAGGTAAACAAGGTGGCCATTGGGACTTGTGTGTTGGTGTGTGAGAAAGAGATAAAAGGAAAATAGATAGGATACAGAGTCAGTTTGTGTGTGTGTGTGTGTGTGTGTGTGTGTGTGTGTGTGTGTGTGTGTGTGTGTGTGTGTGTGTGTGTGTGTGTGTGTGTGTGTGTGTGTGTGTGTGTGTGTGTGTGTGTGCGTGCGGGCATGTGTGTGTGGGGAGAGGGAGATGCTCCTTGTTCAAAATTAGACCTCTTGCATCTGACTTATAATGAACTACGAGTCATTTTGAGTTCACAATGCGTATAATTTTCTTTTTGCATCTCCGGCGGCACATTTCCGATGCATAGAAAGTATCCTGTAACCCCAATGCATCAATCAAGAACGCCACCAAACAAGCTGTGTGATCTCCACACACTGTCTAACAACACCTTTGATGTGGCACATGCAAATATCGATATATTCCCCTTGTATACAGCTTCCTAACCTAAATACAAAAGGCAGCCATACAAGACACCCCCTGTTCGCAGAGCAACATATGCATGCAAATGAGTACAATATAACATGCATGTGTACGCGCCTCAGTGCTTACATTTACCCCCCCCCCCACCCCCCTCTTGCAACATCTAAACAATCATATATGTGGTGTACTTATGCACAAACATGCCAAAAAATGGGCATTCAAGGAACCCATATTTAACGTAACACATCAAAGAAAAAAGTGACGTCATTGGGCGGTATAATGCCTGCATAAAAAGATATGTTACGTACATCACAGGAGTGTTTTCTTTTAACTGTTGCAGGGATGCACTACAGAATAAGCCAAATTTAAGAAGCCCTGCAAGAGGCCACTCTTCTCCCTGGATAATCAGCCCACGGATTCATGGTTCCATTGCATCGTATTAGACCGCACAGGGGGAAGCTTATTCCATTGATCTTGGCAGAAGCTGATTTTTTTTCTGCTAATTAATTAGTGCAGGGGACGAGTGAAAAATACATTCACAGAAGCCCTCTCCGCCCCCCACCCTGCCAAAAAAGAACGGGTCGCCCACACGCCCGTAGAGATTTCAGGTTAAGGCCTCGGCTCTGTACCTTATGTAAATATACCTCTGATGAATTATTCAACAGAAAGAAAAAGTGTCACGGGCCAGTGTTACTTTGGTATGCAAATGAGATATATATGTAAATAGACAGCATGCATGTTGGACCAGTGGTTGTTTTTTTTATAAGAGATCACCTAGGGGATCAATTGTGGGACGAGTTTTGGGAGCCAGCCGACACGCTTGTTTATGTGTGTACAACATGTTTACGTCAGAGGCTGTTGCGTGTGAGCATGCAGTCAATGATGTGGACTGGAGCGTGGTAAACCAAAGACAATTTGATTGAAAACCAAACAGACGGACTAAGAAAATGATGATTTCACCAGATGTGTTATTAAGATTAATGTGGTTCCCAGCTGAGGCCATCACATGATCATTTCTTACTTACAATATTGGTAGTTAAAAACAACTCCTGTTTTTGAACTGGTTTCTTTCTGTTTCTTTGTTATATATCCATTTATTTTCCAATATTTCTCAGAGACTGAGTTGGCTTTTCACCTCACACGAGTGCTTTCAGTTATGTCGCCTAATTAGAGTTCCCCTTGGGGACAGAGTGGAAGAAGCAGGCCTTGATTGACATCTGCCCTGCTCTACTGTTTGGGTGGGAAAATGGTTCTCAATCACAATGCATTTGTGGACTGATGACTAAACGTCTAATCAGGCAGACATATTGGATAAGAGCCAGTTGGATGCATTTGTCTTTTAAAGGGTCATCCTTCAATAATATTTAGATGTTGTCACCTGCCTGTAGTGCTACAGACATGGAGAGAATGTTGGGATTTTTGGCTTGCAGGTTTTGAAACCCCCCCCCCCCCCCCATCCAACACCCCTTTATATCCAATAGGAACCTGGTTTTCTATTGCTAATGCCACTTGTGCAACCTTGTTATCTGTACACAGTTTGTCTACACACACTTACAGCTAACTCAAGCAACAATGGACTATCACAGACATCACATCTTTAAAAGAGTTGCTATTGGCGGTTGCTTTATGAGCCTACACAGGCATCCAACCAAAAACTGGTCCAGTGTATTTGTGCTGATCTTCACAACAGCTATGGAGGGAGATTACATTTCATTATGAATGTATGGTGTACACAACAATCCCTAGCCCTTCATAGGATGGCCTAGAGGGAAGGTGGCCTACAAGTAACCATGGTTGGTTTGTTTACCGGCACCGTACAGGAGGGTGTTAGTTGTAAAACTAGTAATGGCTGGTATGACATCTACGGTGCCCACCATCTCTACCATTGTGTCCTTGAGCAAGACACTTAACCCCAAACTGCTCCAGGGGCGCTGTACTACGGCTGACCCTGCGCTCTGACCCCCATCCGAAGTGTTGTAACTTGAGAGGGGATATGCGGAAAGACACATTTCAAAGTAAACATTGACAAAGTAACTTAATAAAGTAACTTAACCGATATGGTTCTAGATTCTAGAGCAGCAAAGTGTTGGTGCAGGGCTTGCCATCTACCTGTTTCCCTGGTTGTTTCGCTGTGGAAATACAAATAACTGGTTTCGATCGAGCGCCGCCTCTGATCCATCCCTTACATATAGACTTGTATTGGTGGAAAAGGGGTCGAAGGTTTTTGCCTCCCTCTGAATACAATGGAGGTGAATAGGATTTGTCTTGGGGGGCAGCCCACAGCGACAATGGTCCCTGGGCCGAAGTGAACTAATGGGGAGAGGCTGTGGTCGATTGTCGGTGCTTTTTGGAACTACTTTCTTGAGAAGAAATAGTCCCCTATAAAATAGTGTTGACTGTACTGTCCGTGAATTAAAATGAGTAACATGGGCACTGCTTCCAGAAAATGGATGGCTGTTTTAATTATTTAAATGTGATTCTTCTTTGTATGCTTTGTTGCAGCACAACCAACAGTGATGTCTGGGGTTTACTGGTGCACACCTGGACACAGCAAGGTGAGAGGTTAAACCACTGGAAGCCAGCAAAAAGAAGAATTGAGTTAGCCAATTACTTGGGACAAAAAGGCCTTTACTAGTGTAACAATCATGTGTGTGTGTAGCTAACACAGTTCGGTGTTTGTTCCTCAGTCATTCTCTGCATTATTAATACTGTATTAACGGTAATCAAGTCCATTTAAAAGGCTGTGACTGAGATAAAGACCGGCCAAAACAACCCTCAGTAGGATATGCATTCAGTAGCTGTTCTGGAACATTCAAACGTACCAGGCAATTGTCCATGGCATATTTAATTTGCCAATTTATCATGGAATAGTAGATTTTACTATTTGTATTTCTGAACTTTTTTTAAGAACTGAACAGCTCCCTTTGCTAAAGACAATCAAGTCGGACAAACAAATGTTGTCTTAACAATGATGGTAGTGGTAAATGGACTCCACTTATATAGCGCTTTTCCCTGGTTTTTCACTGACTAAAAGTGCTTTTAATTGTGTTGTGCACATTCACACACACACACATAGCAGCAGCTACCACGCAGGGTGCACACTAACTATCAGGAGCAATACGGGGGTTCAGTGGCTTGCCCAGGGACACTTCGACATGTGGCAGGTAGACAGGGGATCGAACCGCCTTACCCTGCACTCCCGTGGACGACCGCCCTACCCGCTTCACCACAGCCGCCACAGTGATGTACGGTATATGTTTCCTTGTGCCTTTGTATAGATACTTGATAGATATCTTGGTGTTTCCTTGATGATAGACACACACAGCTAAAACCAACTGATTAAAAGATGGCCACATGCTGTTTATCTGTTAGGAGTAGCACTCATTATAAACATACACCCTCCTTATGCCTACTTGGTGATTTCTCCTTTGGTCTAGCAGTAATGAGAAGTGCAGCAGAGTGGCAGAGGCTTGCGGGGCACAGTGGGGTGGCAATGGCTCGGTGTCTATCAAGGTGTCAAACGGAATATATACGCTCTGCACTCTGGCCTTGAGCCACAGGGTGAGTCACACACACACACACACACACACACACACACACACACACACCTACGTGTCTACACCGTAAGGTCAACACTATCACTGCTGACTCAACCCCTGTATCTATGATCTTGTGTGCATGTGTGCGCGAGTTTGCACAGGGAAATATATTACAGCTATAATGCGTAACTTATCTCGTCCGCATGAGGAATTCTGAGGAATTACAAAAATATCACGCGTGGATTTTATACCTGCTCCTGTACGTCCATGTTTTTTTTTCTTAGCGGTAGAATCAACAACTGAAACATTTCTTGGACGCTTCTGAATGAAACCGACATTCATTTATATGAAAAAGTTATGCACTATAGCTTTAATCCTCGGGCTAAAGGGCTCTTAAGGCATACACAAGTGTCTTGCATGCGTGTGTTCTGGCCTTCGCACAGCAGCTGCTAGTATATTATACACATACCCAGAAATAATGAGATCACTATCACTCTGTCAGAACAAGAAACGGGTTGGATTTTCATGGGTGGTGCCCTGTGCATGTTAACACAATGAGGCGGGGTGGGTAAAAAATCCTTCTTTCAGTCCATGCCCCCTCTCTCTCTCTCTCCCTCTTTTTCCACTTTTCATTCATTTTCACTCTCTCCCTCTGGCTTTTTTTTGCTGAGTGAAAAACAAATGAGAGCATGTGTAGTCAGCCTTGTGGCGAGCCCGCATACAAGAGGAAAAAAGCGGGGGGGGGGGGGGGCGGAGTGCAGAAAGGAAAAAGGCCAGATGTGCGTATAGCGTCTCAGCCGGCTTGACAAGCGGGGGTCAGTGTTCAGTCATGTCGTCTGGCGGGCACTCGGATCACTGTCAGACTGCAGGCTAGGCTACATGTACAGGAGGCGAATTCAGTGAAAAGTGAATAAGAAAAAGAAATCCCTGGGAGAAAAGGAGCTACTGTACACACACACACACACACACACACGCATACTGGCAATGTGCGAGTGGAACAAGGGCAAAGACAGATGAGATATGACTTGCGCTATGCCAAAGTGTAAAGCAGTAAACCAGCCAGGGCTAGTTTAGCATGATATCATGGCCTATGATTCATATGTCAGAGATGATCCACCTCACCATGCATGGGCCTATAAATGGGATAATTATACATGGTGGCCTCTCCACCCCAACAAACGAGCACCAGTTTTCTTTTAATCGGTTTGAAAGTATGAGTACTTCAAGTCAGTATTACTAATAATAATGTGTACTGTTATTATGGGTGTATAAAGGCCTTTTTCTTGGTCTGATTATTCATACAAATGAAGGGAAAGTGTGCTTCTTCTAATGATGTGTATGTATGTACTTCAGTTACATCTGAAGTGCAGTTAAATGTCTATGACTCTAATTATTGCACACTATGACTAATGGTGCCCTTAAATGGGCATACAAAGCCGTGTTGCGCAGTGCTGCTGTAGATGATGTAAACGCACTCGAAGTCCTGCATAATTTGCGTCCAAATAAGTATAGATTTGGCAGGATTCAAACATTTTGTTGAGATAAACATCCCAACTTCTCTCTCCCACTCAATAAAGCAATATTTAGATAGTTACCTACTGAAAAATAACAGCAGGGAATGGAAACAGGCTTAAATTTGTCTTTTTCTCCCTTGGGGCTTACCGGAAAATCTGTTCATATTTGGAATGTGTCCCACTCTTGTTTGGTTTATATTAATGGGGGCTGGCCCTGAGTGTGACTGACGCAGCTGTGTCTTGTGGCTAAATAGCCTAGTTGATCTCCAGGAGTGTAGGGAACTAGCAAGTGTTCATTTGCAGGGTGAGCCATAAACAGGCTTCAAGTTAGTCAACAACAGACCATAAAAAAAGATCAAGTCTCCATTTTGTTTGGAGGGATTACACAATTTCACAATCCACAGTCGGATGGCTTTAACACGTCAACAAAACATACCGACGCTGCGACAACAGGGCAGGGAAGAGAAAAAGACTCTAAGCTACTGTTAGCAGGGAAGGTTTAAGATGTCTTTCTATCTTTGCAAATGGTTTATGAGTGTGGGAAATGCCGCAAGGAATTTGTTCAAGAAACACATTTGTATGTTTGATTGTTATAATGGCATTTAACATGTTGAAGGTCAGGGATAAACTACCCTGAAATGCTTTAAATTAAATGAGATTTAGCTTTTATTTTCTGTGATTAAAATCCTCTTCACCATTTCAAAACTATTTTTAAAACCTATTTCCCTTTGTCGATTAAACATATAAGTATTTGTATAAAAGTGTCCAAACTCAATATTCCCTCAAGAAAATATTTGTTTGTCTTTGTGTGTAAATTGATCATTCAAATGATGCAGCTTCTTGCCCACCATATATCCAGTAGTAAGCATGTGTTGTAATTTGAGTGTGGCTGCCATTCCTAATTTGCTCAGAGGCTAAGGGGATGCAGTCTGGATGTACTGTTAGTGGTCAGGCAGGGTGAGGGCAGGGGGGGGGCTGTCTGATAGTCAATCAAACAGGGCACATTTTTTTCTCAATCCCTTTACCCCTCTATCCACCACCACCACATTACTCTGCCATCTATTTGTCATTTCTTCTCCTCCTCCTCCAGTCTTTTCTTCTCACCCCGCTTCACTTTCTCTTATGTAAGTAGTTCTCATTCATCATGGTGGGGAGCCGGCTATACCACACTACTAAGGCTTGTATGGATTTTTGTCAAATTGCTTCTGCCACATAAATCCAGCACATATAAATTTGTGTGCATTCAACACGGCAGCAAACTGATGTGTGATTAATGGGCACAGGCCGGGTACATTTGCCTGTTTCCACTGCAGATTTCTTCTCGAGGCCTCACAGCTAGCTATAGCGCTCATAGCTCATGTGTGTGTGTGTGTGGTGGTGTGGCTGTGTGGTGGATGGATGGAGGCTGCTGGTTCATTGAGGGAGATCTATGGTTGTGACAAAGGGGGGGTCACATGGCAGTCTCCTGGGTAATAAGTAGTGACCCGCGCGCGCTGGAGAAGGTATCACTCACTCCTTCCCTCTGCCACTACACTTTCTGCCTGCCTCCGTCGTCCTAGTTTGGGGTTGAAAAACAGCTGTCCCGCCTGGCTGTACACAACTGGAGAGTAAAAGCCATGAGTGAACTTAAAAGCTACTGTGATATGTTAATGCTGCAGGTCACTCAAACATGTAAAGCTATAGTGTGTAACGTATGCAGTAAAACAATTTCCTATGGATGTAGGATGGCCAAGAGGAAAGTGGGCTGACTAGTAACCACAAGGTTGCTGGTTCGATCCCCAGCACTGGACAGGAGGGTGTTATTTGTAAAACTAGTGGTGGCTGGTATTATGTCTACAGTGCATCTCTACCATTGTGTCCTTGAGCAAGGCACTTTAACGCCAAACTGCTTTAGGGGCGCTGTAATGGCTGACCCTGCGCTTTTACCCCCTCCGAAGTGTGGTAACTTGAGAGGGGATGTGCAAAGAATTAAATTCGATTTGTGTTAATTGACAAATAAAGAAACTTCACTTAACTATGGTTCTATGAAAAAGAAATATTCTGAATGCTCAACCTAAAGAAACATAAAATGAAAGCATAGCAATGTTTCTGTGTTTTACGGTTTGCCACTCAGCTTCACTGACTTTATTGCACTTTGCCTTCGTAGTAAAGGATTGTTCAGGCAATATGAAATTAAGATTGCCATATTTCACATTCCAACAACACAGGGAAACTGCAACACATCCCGTCATATGAAAAGATTTCCTTCCAATAAAATTGGCTTTAGGAGATGAAATGTGATGGTGGGGTGAGGGCAGTGCCTTAACTGTATCTCTACGTGCGTCCATCTCCGCCGTGAAAGCAATAAACGTTACTGTAATAATGACATCATCCTCTTGGGAGTGACGGCTGGCAAAAAAAAAAAAAAGAAAGGCCCCGATGGAATGTATGCGATGACAATTAAATCTAAGTTATTGCAGGAGTTTTTCTTATGAACGTGTTTATTTGTTCCACCAGCAACACATAAAACAAGTTGGCCATTTTCCAATCCCTCTGCACACATACATAAAATAAATATGAAAAAAAGAAATCAATTTACCAAAAAAGCGCCCTAACTGCTATTCCCCTGATTCCATTTTCCCAGCGCTGGAAAATAAATTAAATTCAAAGACAATGAAAAAGTCATAAATTGTGGATATCAAATAGCTTCCTCTATATAAAGGTTTATGGTCGAATTCCCCCGGCTGATGTGATTGTGAGCCGTTATTCCACACCAGTGAGCACAAATGGGAATGGGGATTTATATTAAACTGGCATAGCTCATGTTAGATGTGTGGGAGACGTGATCAATGATTTCATTAATTAGCTTTGCATGTTTGAGACTATATAGGGAAAAACACCTTAGATTCTCTCTCTCTCTCTCTCTCTCTCTCTCTCTCTCTCTCTCTCTCTCACCAACCCCCCTCCTCCTCCTTCTCCTCCTCCCCCCCAAACACTGAGAAACGCACACGTCAGGTTCCGATACAGCCAACATTCAGACACATACAAATGATAGGCTAAAATCACAGTATATAGACTACACTAATGCATAACATGAAGAGCTTGACAGTTGATCTTCAACAACCACAGAGCAGCGCACACCACTGTTGTTTATCCTACACCAGATAGACTGCTGCACCATCACAATCAGATATTTCATTTCAACTGTTTGCAAACGCACAACACGATACAAAACAAGCATCCAGTTATTGCAATAGGGTTCACCGGATGCTTGCAAAACTTCAACGGATTCTTTTTAGTATAGCGACAATAGCCTTGTTTGAGTAAGAGCCGTCATGCTAAGACCTGCGCAATTATGACGCTCGTCTAGCTGAGTGCACAGCATTTGTGCAGCATTTTTGCTGTGCGCTCAGCAAGACGCGGGTCTGAGTAAGACGGCTCCTACTCAAACGAGGCTAATATTACCAGTGCGCCGCATCCGCTTCAATAACAAAAATTAAACATGCATGAAGGGTCTTTTATGCCAAATACTTTACAACAACCAGCATATCAAGAAAAGTGTTGTTTAGAGTTGGTACCCATATTATGCTTAGAAAGCGGCATCAACACTGAAAAATAGCATCACCCACTGCATAAGTCCCAGCAAAATAGGCTACAACGACCATAACAAACAAACAAAATGGGTTTAAAACTCCACAAAATAACATTATCTCTTCACAGATAGACACAGCAAAAAGTAACACTCACCCATCACTTGTAGAGGAAATCCATCCTCGGATCCTATAAGCCATTAAGGCTGTTACAATCCGTGATGTGCCATGTTCCTTCACAGGTAGACACGGCCAGCAACATACCGGTAACTTGTTCCGCTCGGTGCTAGCTGTTAGCCAGTCGTAGCGTCGTAGTGAAGTGCCGCAAAAAAAACGTTGTCAGCCCATCCAGCTTAGGTGTATAGCCACGCTAGCTAGCTCGGCAACAGGATGAGTAGGTTGTGTGAAGGCGATGGCCATGAATTCCCTCTCAATGCTAATAGCCCGCTGAACGTTCAAACTTCGCTGATGACATCACGGGGGGCTAGCGGTGAAATGTTGCTGGGCCTTGGGGGCGGGCTGTCAATACTACACATCAAAATCTGATTGGCTGATGAGACACGTCAGTCAAAGTTATTATCCAATAGGAGACGGCAGCTTCAATGAAAGGCTAGCAATACTTTTAGTGCAGGTCCCGCTCATGGACCTATAAAGAAAGGTCCCGCTGCTCCACATAGCTGTGATGTGTTTATGACATAGCCTATGCCTGGGAAATCCAGCTCAGCCTCACAAAAAATTACCATATTCCAAAAATGTTTTTATTATTATTGTAACGTAGCCTACTGACATTTGTATTACATTCAGACACATTTAAACACAAATTCATCTAATTTTAAACAAAAAAATATATATATTATTTTGATTTTGACAGGGCCAACACACAGAGAAGGCCCTGCTGGCTCTGACGGCCCACCACTACTTCCCTTGTACAATGCTGATGCCGTTCCACCTTCTTGCCCTCTTTTATCAGCCTGTCTCTCCTACACTATCTCCCCTCATAAAGGCTGCATGAACAGGACATCGCCGCATAACTTTGATCCAGGCCCAAGTCATGTCAGATTATTATCCAGGCTTCACCCTATGCCTCTCAGGGCTTCGTATTCCTCACAGCCAAAAACCTGTGTGAGAGGTCAGTGCAGTACGGTGGGATCATAGGTAGTATATAAAATGAATGTAGCATCCGGGCTAATCTCAGTTATTCCAACTGCACCCAATCGTCCTGGCCTATGCGCGTCGCCATCTTGTTAGATTTTGACTCCGCCTCATTTCCTCATACCGAAAAAGGGCATTGATTTGACGTTTGGGGGAGGGAGATATGCCCATCTAGCTGACATATACCTCCGAGGCTAAGTGAGGGCCAGCGGGCAGCTAGCTAGCTGTCACTCAAGAGGCCACACCCTTAATTATTCATACATTTTGACCTCCAATAGAATAAAAACTAGCCTGGTACAAAAATAATTCACCCCCTCAGTTTTGTCTTGGAGATATGACCTAAACATACAGACTAGAAAGTTTTTTTGAACCAGGTCTTAAAAAGGTGTAATAAATCTTTTTTTTTTTTTTTAAGATATTTTTTGGGCATTTTTATGCTTTATTTGATAGTGCAGAGAGACAGAGGTGAAATGGGGCAGAGAGGGGAGCGACATGCAGAGAACGACCGCGGGTGGGAATCGAACCCGGGTCTGCTGCTGGGCCCGGCCCGGGAGAGGTGTAATAAATCTGTGAAAGCGGCCTATTTAACATGGGAGTCAATGAGAAATTGCTCTGTTTTGGTACCTGCCCGTAGTGGCCACTTGGTGAACTGCATTTTCTGTCTCTTCCGCAATGGATGCTGGTAGATGCTTGGTTTGTGCGCATTTACACACATTGATATGAGTAAAGCGTCTGTAAAGGGGGCCCACTGACTGTATGTGAACCTGTTGTACGGCACTTTGTTGAGATATCATCAGAAAAAACAATCCCGGGCCGTCGCCTACACAAATTGCAACCACTTCAACCTTGTAGCCTGGCCTGTTACACAATTAGTACCCGCACATGAATATTCAACAGGTGAATAAAAATGTCATGATAGAAATAATTTGTGTAAAATACTGTAAAACTGACTGTTCTTGAGACCTCCTATAGTTATATCAGCACACCTTTTTACCTCATTTATTTAAAAGAATAATTAACACAATAGCTCCAATTTGTATTTATGGTATTCATAGTATTCAGTCACTGTTTTACTAATTAAAAAAAAAGATCTCAACAATCCATTGGTATGCATTGCCTGAACATTAATTACATTTAAATTCATTCTAATTCGTCTTAATTCCCCCCCCCCCCCCTTTCACCACACACAAATGAATACTACCAAACAGATTAATCCATGCCAGACAAATCAAAAATACTTTCGGAGAGGAAAAGAAAATTAGCAAAAAGTATTTGCAAGTCACAATGATTTTAACCCAATACTTCTTAGAAAGTGGCATATCATCTAAGACAAACGTGCAGGAGAAAAACAATGATTGCACTTTTCAATTGGAGTGGTACAGTTCTTTTTATTCCCTAAAGCACCTTGTGTTGCCTTTTGCAGTGTATGACAAGTGCTATGTACAGTATATACAGTAAATAATGGTTGATTTGAAAAACAAAATCCCCAGCACTGTTTTTTCTACAGCGAAGCGACATGATACGACTGTCATGTACTTTATATGTGTGACAGTCGAGAAGAAAAAACTTTCTACCACTTGATTTAACCTTGTAGTTTTATATTGTATTGTAGTTTTATATTACAATACATAATCTGTTTGGGGCTGTTGGGAAGAGGCTGCAGTGTCCTGTTATTTTCAGAGCATAGGGGAAAGAGAATGGATCTGTAATCACCTATATAGTGGAATTACCTCGTACATCACCCACACATCCAGGCAAGAGAGAAAGGGCACTCTCAAATATGCCCATGTGGCAACTAAGTGCAAATTAAAACATATACTTGCATGGTACCAAGTGTACATTTCTGAATTAGTTGTTTCACACCAATGTCTACGTGGACTTTAATCCATAAATACATTTGACAAATAATCCATAATTACATTTGACAAATATCAATCATGTATTAATGTATTTTTTTACTTCATTCAGATTTGTTTTTACAATGACATGCAACTTAAAGTTACATCAATCAATACTTATTTTTATTTGTTTCACATTATCTTTGGATTCAAATATAATGTGAAATGTGAAAGTGTTGATCGTAGTGACAGATCCATTATTGTCCAGCCATGGCTGGAAGGCAACTAGCAAAAAAACTCTCATACTCACTTTATCCTATCCGCCTTGTGTAAAACCCAAATTGAGCAGCTAGCTTGTGAATAAATTGAAATATTTTAAAGGTAAAATGTTTAATAATTTCCCCAATAGTTGGTTGAGACCAAAATGGAGGTAAAAAGGGAGTGAATGTTGGACTTGTTTGCTAATAAATTAACCAAAACTAGCATGGAATGATTTATTTGTCTGATACTTAGCTGCTTTTCATGTGACCAAAAACTTGATGAATGCAGCTTTACATAATAGTCTCCCCCAAACTCCTTAAAATGACTGCACTGATCACCATTTTGATTAGGTAACAGACTAACTATGCCTAAAGTAAGTACCCCATACAAACCCATTTCAAAAATACTGAACTATCCCTTTAACATACTTGAACTAATGCGGCATGAGAGTGACTAGAATACAGTGCTCCCAAACTGCATGTACCACAAAAATAAAGAGCACTCAATGAGATGAGTGGTAATAAGCAACTTTTTTAAAAGCCAATATTTACAGTTGTTTACGTTACTGTTTTAATAAGCACATTACTTTATTATGGTGGTGCTCTTTTTTAGCAGTTGAAAGGCTCTTGAATAATATATTTTTCTCGGATAAGACACAGTCACACACACACACTCACACACATGAAAACAATGACAACAAAGTGGAGCGGAAAGAAAGCCTTTGTTTTGTTTTACCATGTTATATTTTAATTTTTCTGCAGAGACAAAAATGACAAGCAATTTATTTACACAAACGCTGTACAAAAGCAAAAAGAAAATAAACGATGTAAAATATCTCATAAATAGAAGTGGACTTTTGCGTTCAATACACTTTTGCCAATGTTTCAGCTAAGCTGCGTGCATAGTGACTCAATATTAAAACGATGATAATTGGTTTTTCCTCAAATTTTTCTATATCAACATCCAAGTCAGCAGGACAAATAGTAATGGTTAATATTACAAATCTCATCACACACTGTGAAAGGCTAATATGAATGGGAGGAGACAGCGAGGACTGAACACACACCTTTTGGGTGGGGGGGGGGGGGCAGCAGCCATGATATGCAGATGTTGTCTGGAGGCAGGTGGTGTAGTAGCGCAATTCAATGTTGTCTGTCAAATGTTAAGTAAGGAATCCCCAAACATCTTGCTATTGTCCAGATTTTCTGCAGCAGTTACTTAAGTGAAAACCAGACAAAAAGAGCAACAACAGATGTAGTAAACCGGAAATAAAAGTTAGTGTACGTTGTTTTCAGCTGTCGTTGCCAATTTGTGGCATTTTTCCTTTTCTGTTGTGGTTCAATTCATCTGATTTAGAAAAATCCAAAGCCTTTTCCTAGTTAACATCACATAACTTAGTCTTGGACTGGGGTGTCATCACCCACTCAAATGCATATACTGTAAGTCTGTGTGTGTGTGTGTGTGTGTGTGTGTGTGTGTGTGTGTGTGTGTGTGTGTGTGTGTGTGTGTGTGTGTGTGTGTGTGTGTGTTGCTGGGCAACATCCAGAGGTGTGTGTTCCATCCGCTATACTCTCTCCCTTGCAGCTTCCCCCCCCCCTCCTCCTAGTAAACTGTCAAGTTAGCATGTACATCTCGCGGCTCCCTCAACTCACAGCAGTCAAATGTCTCCAAGCATTTTTTTTTCTCTTACCTCCCCCCCCCACACACCTCCAACACCTTCCTCCATCTTTCTATGCTTCTATTTTCCCCTCCTAGAGCTTGTTTCATGCACACAGTAGGGTTACCTTTCACCTCTGTTGTCATACATGTACATGAGTGGAACACAACAAAAAAGAATATTCCATTATATCATTATTATTTACTACCAACAAGCAACTTTTTGAATGTATACCTGTACTCATTTGGGTAATGCACTATGCTAGGAATGGATATTTTTCAACAAGATAAGTTGACCCCCAGTGAATATAGCCATTGGAATAGCATTCGACTTACAGGCTCAACATTTGACTGGTTTGTCTTTCAAAGAAGCCTTTGACATCATGGGATTTCATCGAAGATATGCAAATGTATTTTTTTTCCCCCGTCCGCTTTGAAATGCCACACCCCATCTACTTTTTTGTAATCGTGTTGACGTAATTGTGTATGCACTATTCCAAACCAACATTTAATCATACCAATTGGTATAAAAAGGCACAATTGCATATTTGCATTCAATCTAGTATTTTTTAGTTTTTTTTCTTTTCAGTATTTTTTTGTTCTTTTTTCAGAAGCACTCTAAATATACAAAGTGGCACCAGATAAAGAAAAAAAAAAGGAAAACACATAGCACATTGTCATGATAATTTCCACGGTTTGGAACTGTTACTGAGTATCAAAGTAAAAATACAAAATGGATGACTTAAAAACGTTTGCAAATATGGACTGTATAAAGAAGATGTGGATGAGAGACAAGGAAAGAGTTGGGATTGTATGGGCCATACAAGAGACAACGATGCAATTGAATTAATTGAGAAAAAAAAAAAAAAAAAAAAATGGTAGGGTCTTAACTGATGTACTAAGTTGTACTACATGTTTCTTCAGGTATAACAAAAGCAAGCAACAAGGTGAATTACCATGTTTACAGGGAAAACATTTTTTTTTTTTGTACATTTTGTTTTACAGTTTATTTTTCTTCTTCATCCTTCTCAGTAAAGTGAAGTAAGTTCCCATTAAACGTGCAGTAAAAAGTAAATATTCATGTATACAGTTGATAAGTATAGGAGCACTTTTCTTTCGAACAACGAGTAGTACTTACAGACTATAGATTGCCGGAAATGCAAAAAACAAAAAAAACAAAACAAAAAAAAAAAGCAGCTCCGGTCAAACCAAAAAGGGCTTTTTGCTAACATAGAAAAAAGTTCTCCATTGCATCTGATATTCATTACGTTTTTGTTACAGTCATGAGATTTGCGCCTCTGTAACCATGTAACAAAAAAATATACAAAACAACATAACTGTTGACAGGGAGAGGCACAACATCTCAACATTGTCATGTGTCTGCTGTGTGTGTGTCTGTTTATGTGTGTGTGTGTGGTCCTTGATGTAAAATGGAATGCTTTTGTCACGACGTCACATTCTTAACGCTCAATCTCCAAAAAAAAAATCCTTCATGTCATGTGTACGCAAAGCAATGTTCTCCCAGAATGCAAATTGTCTGTGTAAGTGTAGGGGGGGCGATTTTCACCGTAACACCACTTTCCGCCTGTAAATCCGAAAAACCTCCAGCTATCTGCTCGTATGGATGTTGGCCTTTTTGATTGTTCCCAATGAGCTTGATTCTTACATTCGTGCTCAAAGATGCCTTCATACATGTACTATGGTATAAGCAGCAATATATACTGGTTCTAAAATCAAATAAAAATCACTCTTTAACAGCCATGTGTGGGTTAATGTCGTCCCTTTGAAGGCTCTGAGAAGAAGTGGGAGAGAAGTTTGATGCTGTGTTGGTCACATGTACGTTATGGTATTTATTGCTCAGTCTATCACACGACAAAAAAATAATAATGAAAATAACAGTAAAAAGCTGTCCTTACAGCTGTTTTACGCTCCTCCTGATATCGGTGTACATTTACAGTATACACTTAATATAGCCATAAAAACACACACACTCACTTATGCATATTCTGGGCCCATTCACACATACTATTTCAATTGCACCTCCATAATTGTAATCTTGGCATGCCCACACATCTGTGCTTACCCAGGATTTTCAGTCAGTTCAGCAGCGTTGTTAAAACAATAAAAACTGCTGTTATGCTTCTGTGTGTGTGTGTGTGTGTGCGCGCGTGTGCGTGTGCACGCGCATGTGTGTGTGTGTTTCTGCATGTGTGATTGAAAAAAAAAAAATAAAAATAAAATAGGGTACGTATTACAACTTGATATAACAGTAGCATCCCACTGAGATGATTCCGGATATGCGAACAACCATGTACACACATGCTTTTTCCAGCCAATGCGGTGATAGGTCATTTAGCTGAAGATTTTGCATCTCGTAAAAAGGGGGGGGGGGAGGGGGGACTGTCAACCTCGCCCGTCCAAGAACAAACAAGGAGACACTGAGGAAAGGTAGCAAGACAACAGGGAATGGGAGGAGCTCGCGTGGCTGCTATGGGTTCAATGTTTTTTGTACAATGAGTGACTTTTCACCTGTACTTCACTGGTAAGTTAAAGAATCAGTCATCATGTGTTCTTAATAGCGTTCCAGGTGGTGTAGTCCAAAAGCAAGTAGTCGTTGTCCTACTTCTGTCCAATAATCTCCATGGTAAAAAGAGGACTGCGCGACCAGTATTGTTTTTTTTTCTTTTCTGGGCTAGAGTATTTAAAGCTTATAGTCTTTTCCTCCCGTCCTCGTAGGATTTCGAATACACTTAAAGTTTTTGGTCTGCTGTCGAGGCAGCTTAGAAGGATGGAATCCACGGAATCCAGCTCAGCATAATAAAGACTAATACGTCCAATATAGTGTTGCAGCCATTGAACGGACTGAAGTTCTGAAGTTTTTAGAAAAAAAAGGGGGCATTCCCCCCAGACTCACTTTGAAAGCAAAACAATTGTCCACATGGTACAGCTCCATTTCTAGTAAAATAAACCAACGGGAAAAAAGATATGGTCTCTTTTTTTGTACAGTGTAATTTTCAGGGAATGTGGGACCTTCATGGGGTGTGTGTGTGTGGGAGGGGGAGGGGGAGGGGGGGGGGCAGAGGGCAAAGCATGCATGTACTGTAGTATGTAAAATGACTTGATTTATTGTACAAGATTTGACCATCAATCAGGCAGCAGAATCCTGTCCCCAAGAGCCCATCAGTCAGTTGCACTCAGCAGCTTGTTCTCCTCTTTCCTCCTCTTCCTCCATTGGCCTGAATGAGCACTTTTTAAAAGAAACAGTGCCGCATATATCATATCCACTTAGGAATGTGTCATTATTTCGTCGTCGCAAAGGAGTCGTTGGAGAGAGAGAGTCTTTTTAGTCCTGTATACCTTTGCCAGGGAACAACTGGCTAAGATCTTTCTTAGAGAGCTAATAGGTCGGGTAAGAAGCGGACTATACTTATAGTGTTGTGTTTGTTTTAGCCCACATATCATTGGCTCACACTCACAGGTAAACCTCCCGTCGCGTCAGAGTGCCACAGGACGACGTTGGCTTGTAGTCCCCGGTGGGCGCCAGGGGAATCTCCTCGGTTGGATGCCCGTGCAAGGTCTCCTCTGCCCCTCCGAAGGCTTCGTAGGAGGAGGAGGAGGCCGCCATTTTCTTGTTGAGTAGGTTGCGATTGCGGTCGCCTATCATGTGAACTCCGGTGGCGGCGGCGGCGGCGGATGGGTCTCCGTTTCCATTGCCCAGGGAGAGGGTCTCTTGGCTGGGTGGCTGATGACGCTGGACACCCCCTCCGGAACCACTGCTGGTGCTACTGCTAGTGCTACTGCTGCTGCCTCCGGTGGCGCTCATGAAGGTGGAAAGCTTTGGTTGTTGTTGCTGTTGTTGCTGTTGCTGTGGGTGGATGTTGGTGGTGGCCGTGTTGGTGGTGGACTGGGTCGGAAGCCGCCGCTGCTCGGGCGACGTGCGCACAGGCATCCAGCAGGAGTCGGAGTGGCCGTACTCGTCGCATTCCCGGGTGCACTTGCCGGTCATGGCTACGTCAGGCAAAGGCCGGGAGTCTATAGAAGAAAGGGGAAAAAAGAGGAAAGAGAGAGAGAGACCACAATAAGTCAACCATGTTTGTTTCGCCCAAAAAAGTGGGATATTTGTAATGTTGTCATGTGATTATTTTTTTTACTAAACTTAATTTCTTATAGCACGGGTATGTGTTTTTTTTTTGTGGTATGTGTCACATGATTGGGCTATGATGTAATCCCATACATGAGATGATGCGTGAATCTGCATTGTATCCCCCACAATGACGTCATCACCGCATCTGAATCATGAATGAAGAAAATCTGATAGAACAACTGGTCACCATGGTCACCAGGCTTCTATTCACCCCCCAGACGAATGTAAGCTCTGAATTTACACCACTCAAGTGAGAATAAATTATATTTTACAGATATCACATGACACAAACAGGAAACAGAAAAAAACAACAATAAAAAAATATATAAAATAAAATCACCACCGGCTACGACAACAGCCTCAAACTAAAAAACAAAACAGTGGCGTGAATCAGAGTTGAAATAATGTCATGCTTCAAAAAGGTGTTTGTGCTAAGAGAGGGGAACGGAGGGGGCAGCCATGGAGAGAGTTGAGAGGAGGTCAATTTGTGTTGTTGTTTTCCAGTTTGCCCTTAATCTAAAATGTAACATGCAGAATCAGGCCTCCTTTGTGTGTGTGTGTGTGTATGTGTGTGTGTGATTGTGTGGGAGTTTGTTTGTGAGATGGGAGCGCCAACAACACCCCTGTTTTTCTTTTTTCCTTATCTGGTGATTGACATACTGCAATCACATTCTGATCTAAGTAGCTTAATAGCTTTGTGCGGCTCACACGCTCCCTGATATCCTCTTAAATCCACTAATAAGGGGTCTTAACCAATTACCTAAGCCAGGAGCCGGCCTCGGATTAACGACGTCTGTGCGGTATTAATGTGGAAATAGCAAAATGATGTGCTTACAATGTTACGCCATGGAGGACAACATGTTCTGACAGACACCCTGTTGTGTAAATGGCTATACACAGTCAGACAGTTGTGACAGAGTGTGTGTCCCATTGCAAATTGAACTACCCCACAAAACAAAAGCAAAGCATGTGTAGCTGTCTTAATATCAGACACAAACTGTAAAGGAGGGGATTGAAGGAGGAGCCTTCTCCAATGCCCTGACTGAATGCTGTAGACGTTGTAACACAGTGCCCGAGTTAATACCAATGTTATAGAAATGCTATGTTAGATAATAATGTATTCATGACCTGATGCAAAGTATGAGAAACCAAAAAAAATAAAAAATCAAGCAAAAAGCGAGGGGTGAGTGCAAAGCAAGCCAAGCATGCCTTTTTGCCCACAGTAAAAAAAAATATATAAAAAAAAAGAGTTTTAATCATGGCTTACTTTTAATGCTCTTTTTCTCCTGTAAAAGAAAAGAAAAAAAATAGAACAGAAATCACTCTTTATGCTTTGCACTTATGCAGTAATAATATATGTTTATAGTGATATATATATATATATATATGCTAACCCCTTGAGCAGCATTGCAACCGTAACTGAAGGACACAACATTGACACAACACCGGCATCAAAAGCGTTGTTATGCAGAGTAGACAAATGACACAACGAGGACACAATGCAAGCCGGGGACAAGGACAAGCAAAGGAAGAGGATGGGACAGAATGGGAGCCCCCCCCCCCCCCTCCCAACCCCCCCATGTGATGCTACTGTTTGAAACTTTCTAATCAACAAATGAGTCACTATGAATGCCTTTCAACAAAACACATACTTCATATTATTCCATGAAGGCCATTCCTTCGCTGTAAATCTCACTACTACCAGATTCTATTAGAATTCATTTTCATGTCATAAATTACCTTTTTGTGCATCATCAACCGATGAGGATTGCCAGGTAATATACAGTTTATATGTATAGCCAATGCCTCAGGCAGCAAGAGCAACTTGATGGAAAAAATTAAAATCTACTTTTTTTTTCTCATTAGTGAACCCAAACAAGCGAGCACTTTCCATTTTCATGAAATGCAGATAGCTGAATAAATGAGAGAGAGAGAGAGAGAGAGAGAGAGAGAGGTGCAAGACATTCAAACCAAACAGAAGGATGCAATGGTGATCGGATAAATAAGTTACCATGCCAGATGAACATGATAACAGTGGCTGATTGGAAGCAGAAGGCACTTTTCTGTCTCCCTAGGTCTCTCCCTCCCCCCCCCCCCCTCCATCCCAGCCTGACAAACAGCCATCACAGAGACAAGCTGATACTGTAGATGCCCCCGGCTTTACACCTATAAGATTAAACCATCAGGCTACCCACAATGCAATATGTTTTCTTTAAAACGACTTTAAGGAGTGACACTGCAGGCAAACACATTGCTTTTTAAAGCGCTGGTCAACTTAGAGATTGTTTTCATACTTACAAAATGTACATTGAGGTTTTTATTTGACTTAAACTTGTCTTGCTAAGTCTCATTATGATATCTAAAGGCTTCATTTGTTACCCTATGTTCCTGCATTGGCTGGCCTTAATGTCCGCTCCACTAGTTATTCATGTATTCTAGCGGAACTAGAAAGACACGTCATTAACCTTTCCTTTGTACTGTAAACCCATGCCTCGCTAATTTGATTTACACTTTTTTCTGCAGATCTAAGAAAATGTAAGTCGGGGAGGAATAAAAAAAAAAAAAAGCAAAATGCGTTACAGTATGTCGGAAAAAAATTGTAATTGTTTCAAATATATATCTCTATAGAGAACAGCAGACGCAACACTGCTTCCCGAATCATGTCCATAGGCCCTTTCAAGACCCAATTCAGAAATCAGGACGTAGAAAAAAAAAATATCTTCAAAGAGGAATAAAGCCCCTTAGAGCACACACACACACACACACACACACACACACACACACACACACACACACACACACACACACACACACACATACGCAGCACTGTGGCAGCAGGCTTTTTGTTACATATTCACAAAATATCCCGAGAGGAAGCTCCGCACTCATCATCCACACAACACAATGCAAGTGGGTCACTCTGCTGCTGTGTTAAGAAGCTGAACACAAGAGGGGGGGGGGGGCGGGGCCCTTTCCATCCCAGGTTAAGTTCCCCGCGGGATGGCCTACAGCCCCTGGTTGTGTGTGTGGATGTAGGGCCAGGAAACAGTGGCACAGTCTGGGTGCCACAGAGAACAGGGGGGGGGGGGGGGGTCTGGTTGGCTCACAATACCACACATTAGCCCTTTATACTGTATATGTCCACTCAAATGTGTGTTCTTAAAAATAATGCTTTCAATATGTGGCTCATGGAGTTCTCTTTGCCATTCTATATATGGAGGAAATCCGTTAAGAGATTTCAAGAAAAGTAGAAAACATTTAAAAATATATGGCAGCCCTTTCCTGGACTATATATAGCAGCGCTTGTGTGACCTTTGTGACACCTTTTTTGAACATTTTATTTTTTGTTTAACATTTAATTATTATAATTTGTTTTTATTTAAACAATGCCCTTAGAAACCGTTTAACACGTTGAGTACACGCCATGTTAGTTGTTTATATATATATTTTTTTTCTGCTTTTCTAGTTGTGTGTGTACGGTTTGTTTAAAAAGGAAAAAAAATCCCAAAAATAAGGGTAAGGGTTAGGGTTAGTCTTCCGGGAAGGAGAGAGGGAGAAGTGGATCAGGGGAGGAGTGACTGGCAGTTTTATTTTTTTTTATCCCTGTATGTTATTCCATATACACAGACCAAAAAAAAAATAAAAAATCTCCCGCTGCTGAAAAAGTGCCATGATTACCCCAATGTGGAAGCGGCTGCCTCCCAGATATAGTTGTGGCCTCATGCTGCGCTCACGGTGAAAAAAAGCTTTCTCTCGCTTTTGTGCGCGAGAAAATCCGTCTGGAAAAGTGGGCCAGTGGCTAGAGCAGTGGCGCTTTTCTTAGCATGGCTTTAGTCAGCCTGTCCTATCAGCAGAAAGAGTGTGTGTGTGTGTGTGGGGCTTACACTCTGGGTTATTTTTCAAAGAGCATTCCGCTGCCGGGTGTACAGTGTGCGGGCAATTGGATGCGGTGTCTTTAGCGCTGGCTAAGTGCTAAAGCGTTATAGGGAAAAAATAAATAATAATAAAATAATAATAAAAAACAGGAGGGTTAGACG
>NW_027648126.1:2500-7500 GCF_949987685.1 Ammodytes marinus
AAGCCAACTACTACAAAGAAGCTCTTGCACTTGACTTTAAGAACCCTAAAAATTTCTGGAATAAAATTAAAAATCTAACTAACCCATCAGACTCAACTTTATCGACTCAGATTAGGGCTAACAACACAATTTTAAATGATCCACGCTTAGTTGCTCAGGCATTTAATGAGCACTTCTCCTCTGTCTGTCCTGCCCCAGCAAATGATTCTTCTCCTTATTCTAGTGCCGATATTAATGTGTTGCCCATGAACAGTATTTTCTCCTTTAGTAAAATAACACCTGTGGAGGTTTATGAAGCGATTATTGATTTAAAAACAAACAGTGGTCCTGGATTGGATGGCATTGAAACCAAATTCATTAAGTTATCATCACATATTCTTATGTTCCCGCTTTGTGACCTCTTTAATATGTCTTTATCAACCTGTGACATTCCGCAACCATGGAAATGCTCACGCATCACTCCCTTACATAAAAGCGGTGATGTAATGGAACTAAATAATTACAGACCAATTTCTATTATTTGTTGTATTGCAAAAGTATTTGAAAAGCTTATTTTCAATCAATTGTCTTATTACCTCAATGAATATAATTTGCTGTCACCCTTTCAATCTGGTTTTCGTTCTAACCACTCTACAACCACAGCTCTGTCAAAACTTACCAATGATATTTACTCTGCAACAAACAATAACAAATTAACTGGTGCAATTTTTATTGATTTAACGAAAGCTTTTGATTTAGTTGACCATTATCTTCTGTTAGACAAACTCCATTCTATTGGCTTGTCACGCAATGCTTTACTCTGGTTTAATTCTTATCTCCATAATAGAAAACAATGTGTAGTTATACAGGGAACTAAATCTGATCATACTTTACAACATCGAGGAGTTCCACAAGGTTCAACTCTTGGTCCTCTTCTTTTTTCCATTTTCATTAATCAAATCCCCTCTTTATGTTCAGAATGTCATGCCCATCTTTATGCAGACGACACAGTTATTTATATGTCCTCAACACATTTATCACAGATTGAATCTTCTTTACAGTCAGACTTTAATATTTTTCAGGATTGGCTTTCGGCAAACAAACTTATACTTAACAAAAGTAAATCTCATCTTATGTTATTTGGCACTCGGCAAAACATCAAATCAAAATCTAAAGATCCACCATTTTCAATTAATTGTTTTGATGGGACACCTTTACTTACAGTTGAGCACACTAAATATCTGGGAGTATGGCTGGACTCAGAACTTTCTTACAAACACCACATTAGTCAAGTTATTAAAAAACTAGATTTTTCCATAGGTACTTTATACAGATCCAGACACTGTTTTGCTTTTTCTGTTAGAAAGAAGTTAGCCACACAACTTATTTTACCTATCTTTGACTATGCCGATATTATTTATCAGTGTGCCTCCAATATCACTTTAGTTCCTCTCAATACTGTTTACAATAGATTAGCTCATTTTGTCCTTGGTTGTTCTTTTTCTACTCATCATTGCACAATGTATCAATCACTGAATTGGCCTTCTCTTCCATCAAGAAGACAACAACATTGGCTTCAATTTATTTTTAAATGTATTCATTTCAATTATCCTCATTATTTGAAACAGCTGATGGTTCCTTTCTCTTCCACTTACCAACTTCGACACTCTTCACAATTATTTTTTTCTGTTCCTTTTGTAGCCAAAAGTATAGCTAAGAAAGCATTTATGTTCAAAGCTCCATCTGATTGGAACAATCTGCCTGTCAGTATTCGCTCTATTCCATCTCTGCACATGTTTAAAAATGCTCTGTCATCTCACTTTACAAACAGTTGTTCATGTTACTAATCATGTATTGTAATGAAATGTATTACTTAACTTTTTGTTTTTATTGTTATCACTTTACCATGCATTTATTAATTTTGTCCTCATGAAAAGTACTATGCAAGATTGATGTCAAGCACTTAATATGCATGTGTGTGTGTGTGTGTGTGTGTGTGTGTGTGAGTGTGTGTGTGTGTGTGTGTGTGTGTGTGTGTGTGTGTGTGTGTGTGTGTGAGTGTGTGTGTGTGTGTTATGTTATTTTTATTATATATTTTCATTTTTGTATGTTAAAAATATGTTTTCATTGTATTTTTGTTTGTAAGGACCCCCTCGAAAACGAGATGGTTTCATCTCAAGGGGTTATCCTAATAAAAGAAATTTGCTAAAAATAGACAAAGGTTTTTTTCCTGCCGAGTCATGCTGGGTGTGGAGTTGTTATGGCGACAGTCCCGGGCCAAACCTCAGAGGGCGTTGAGTGTGAGACCGGACACACACACACACACACACACACACACACACACACACACACACACACACACAGACGTAGACACGAACACACACACGCACACACACAGACACACACACAGACGTAGACACGAACACACACACGCACACACACTCAGACACAGATGCAGACACACGCACAGACACACACACACACACACACACACACACACACACACACCCTCTGCTGCTCGACAATTGAGATGAGCTGAGAAGTGAGTGAGTCAGACGGGTTTGTGTTTATGTCCGTGAGGTCCGGATGAAATGGGGCTGAGAAACTGAGATGGTCCCGAGCCATGAGAACAGTTTCCCTACTGCTCAAAGATTTAGAGACCACTCCAAATGTTCAGTGTCTCTTTTCTTACTCTTAAGAGGTATATGTTTGAGTAGAATGAACATTTTGATGATATAATAGAAACTACTGACAACATTTCTACAAAATTCACAATACAAATATTGTCATTTAGAGCATTTTCAATAAGTAATGTTGAGATGAAGGCCACACTGGCCTGGGAACGCCTCGGGATCCCCCAGTCAGAGCTGGTTGATGTGGCCCGGGAAAGAGAAGTTTGGGGTTCCCTGCTCAAGCTGCTGCCGAACAGTAATGAATGAACAGTAAACAAATATTTAAAATAATTGTATTGATTATGGGGCCCATTGTAGTCCGGAAATTGCCTACGTTTTCCTATGGCTAGGTTCACCTCGTCTGCACACACACACACACACACAGGCATCGTTATTGATGAATGAGAGGGTGATCCTTATCTCGTAATTACGAGATCCTGCTGTGAAACTTTTTTTTATTTGGTGAATGCTCAGCGCCACCGTAAAATCCAGACTGGTCTCTTAATTTTTTCTGGGGCTGTATTTCCACCACGGAAAAATTAGTTTAAAGTATGATATTCCACAGACATTAGTCAACGACTAAATTGGTTTTGTGTAAACTAGAAAGTATGTAACTGGTGTCCCTAAATCAGTATGTGCAAGATGTTTATCCAGCTAAGTTTGATGAACAAAGAGGCTCAGTTCTCTTCACAGCAGACCCTGGTGAGAAAGAAAGAATTAAAAATCTTCAAGTAGTTATTGAGATTTGTCCATCTAAATAGCTCAGATGGTTAGACTGCTGCCCGAGTGATGCAAAGGTTAGGAGATCAAAACCTCATCTGGACAATGACAATTTTTCGAGTCAAATCCCCAAAATCAAAGACATAAAAGCGCCCAGAGAAAGGTTCCTAGTGTGAAGGGTCTCTGTGGCGTATTCCGTAGGACATGATCGGCCAATATGTTTAACAACAGCTCCATAGAACACACAGACACAAGAACGTGCCATTATCGCACACAGTTGCAAAAGTTGGGATTTGAACCAGTCACCATCTCTGGCCCCGTGAGGAATGAATGCGCCACGAGTCCCTTTTCTCCAGGCGATTTTATTTCTTTGATTTGAGGATTTAACTTGAAAGATTGTCAATGTCCAGATGAAGTTTTGAAATCTCAACTAGAGCAGTGGTGTTACCGACTGAGCTATTTACACGGACAGAGGATGGCAGGTACTTGAAGATTTTAATTCCTTCCTTTGTTCAACGGTACCTTAGAACCGCTAGTATCTATTTTTTGTGTTTTGCAATTCTTTTTTGCGACTTTCTGCTTTTTCTGTCTTCTGAGTATGTTTGCGACTTTTTGTGTTTTCGCAACTTTTTGGAGTTTTTGGACATTTTTGAAATTCTTTGGAAGGTTTCGCGAAAACACTGATAAATACAGTTGGGAAACCACGATAACTCTATCAATGGTGGGTGAGCAAGAAGTTGGGATTTGAACCAGTCACCACGTGGATTAATCGCTCACTGGCCACAAGAGGCCCAACTGCGCCACAGAGACCCTTCACTCTAGAAACATTTCTCCGGGCGCTTTTATTTCTGTGATATGGGGATTCGACCCCAAAAATTCCCATTTTCCAGATGAGGTTTTGAACTCCCAATCTCTAAGTCACTAGGACAGCGGTCTTACCGACTGAGCTAATTAGACGGAATATAACAGATTCCTTTCTTTGGTCATGGGCACCTTAAAAACTTTTTGGGAGTGTTTGGACTTTTTCTGGAAGGTTTCGCGGAAAAAAAGATCAAACGGATAAATACAGTTGGGAAACCGCGATAACTCTATTAACGGTAGATAAGAAAGAAGTTGGGATTTGAACCAGTCACCACGTGGATGAATCGCTCACTGGCCACAAGAGGCCCAACTGCGCCACAGAGACCCTTCACTCTAGAAACATTTCTCCGGGCGCTTTTATTTCTGTGATTTGGGGATTCGACCCCAAAATTTCCCATTTTCCAGATGTGGTTTTGATCTCTTAACCTTCAAGTCACTAGAGCAGCGGTCTTACCGACTGAGCTATTTAGACGGGCAGATCATATCAGCTTCTTGAAGATTTTAATTCCTTCCTTTGTTCACCGGCACCTTAGAACCGTTAGTATCTATTTTTTGTGTTTTGCAATTCTTTTTTGAGACTTTCACTTTTTCTGTCTTCTGAGTATGTTTGCGACTGTTTGTGTTTTAGCAACTTTTTTGAGTTTTTGGAATTTTTTTAAATTTTTTCGACGGTTTTGCGAAAAAACAAACAAACAGATAAATAAAGTTGGGAAACCACGATAACTCTATTAACGGTGGGTGAGCAAAAAGTTGGGAATTGAACCAGTC
>NW_027648125.1:0-17500 GCF_949987685.1 Ammodytes marinus
TTGAGCAACCTCGCCCGGGCCCAGAGAAGTGCTTTCATAACCAAACGAACGCAGAAGATTTACCCAGACTTGTAGAGACGGTCCTTCAGATGTTCAATCGATGCCTCTGTCGCCCTGATGGGAGAAACCAACATATAATATCACAGTCTCTCTTTCTCGTGACATCACAGAAAGAGAAATATAGGGTTAAAAAAAAACACTCTTTCTGCCTTTTCTCAGGCTAGGATGAACCGATTTCAATTTTTTTCGCACGTTTATACTACATAGGATCTCAGAATTCAATACACCTTCATATTCAAACCGGTGAAGTAGGCCTTTAAATATTTTTACTTTCTTGACCATTTTTCTAGCCTGTAAATCCAGACCCTGATATCTTGAACGATAGAGGGTCTGGCCACGATCAATAGTAATTTCCAACTCAAGGGGCGGCTCCTACTCGTGCATTTCAAACGCCACTACGCGTGATTGGATAGCACTACAACCAATCAGAGCGATGCACAAGGTGACGTATTAAGCCCCGTTCGTTTAGCGAACAGCTGTTAAACTGTTAAATTTAACGTTTGCCGTTGTCGGTCAGCAAAACAGAACATTCCACTTACTTGCTAATGAAAGATTTGAGTGCCGTCTTCCAAATCGTTAAGTTCAACTCGTGCAAAACCCTCATATACTCATGGAAGGGTGTCATTCCTAGTAGATGGTACACACACACACACACACACACACACATGTTGGTATATATGGTTTGGCTGGACTGTTTCTCCAAACCAGCCCCGGTTGTGGTATAGATGGACTACCCTTTCCAGAGGTCCTAGAGCTAAGGGAGTAAGATAAAAGCACTCAAAAAAATCTGAAAAAAAATCAGCTCACTTTAGATTTC
This sequence comes from Ammodytes marinus, assembly GCF_949987685.1. Lineage (NCBI taxonomy): Eukaryota > Metazoa > Chordata > Actinopteri > Uranoscopiformes > Ammodytidae > Ammodytes > Ammodytes marinus. The sequence goes on from NW_027648125.1 coordinate 878, forward strand.
AGATACCACCTTCACAACCTACATACACACCACCATGACAAAATTGTGGTTTATGCAGACATTTCCCTTTCTGACAAATATGTGACTTATAAGGACCTAAAAAACATTATCGGGACCATGATGTCACTTTTGAAAACGCCCCCTCATTAACATAAATACACCTGACAGCACACAGCATTATTGGGACAGTCATGAGTTGTTACATTGTTGATACATTTGAAACCTTGTAACAGTCAGAATTCAGCCTTTCACACAACACAAGTGCCATGACCATGAACACAATTAGCTTTAGTCTGCCTCTTTGTATAATGTTACACTCTAATTTTGCATTAAGCCTTTTTATTTTTATGTTTCATCCATCTAAATATGAACCTTTTTTCAAAGCCAAATAAATTGTTTAAATTATAATGATAATTTTCCATTTTTATTAGAATTAATCTTAAATGTCACAATTGTGACAAAGGTAGATTACGGCCTGTAACTGCTGGACAACATCCTATCACATAATGCAAGTGTCATGAATTTGAAAAATAATTCTCATTGCTTTAGTACTTAATCTAAAAAGACATGTTTATATCATGGTGGCTGTATAGAAAAAAACTTAAGGCATAGGAATAACGACTACACAAAATATGTCTGATTGATTGTCGGTCAAATGACATCACAGATTAATGATAATCCTCAGAGTATAAATATCACAGAGGAAGTGAGACGTGAGATGTGAATCAGATATGTTACAAATATGAAGACACACGTGAGCTTTAGTGAACAAAGTAACAATAATTCATTGAAGAACAGAAGAGACGAAAAATGTCTGCTTGTGTTTTGGCTACCCATACAACTCTTTCTGCTTACAATTAGGGATGCACCAAACATTTGGCCACCGAAAATGGCAAAATAAGTCATTTTCGGTTTCGGCCCGAAACAGTTAAAAGGCCGAACAAAATTACTGAAAATTTACGAACTAAATGACACTAAGGAAATATGTTTTTAAAAGAGCTTCCTGTAAACCAGGAAATGGCAGAAAAGAGAGACGTAACCGTGTAGGCCAGTCCACGTCTGTTTGTGAGCGCGCAGCAGGAGCAGTCTGTAAGGTGCGTGCATGACAATGTCAGAGTCCAGTGTGGGAGCATTTTTTCAAACTGGATGAAACACGGCGCAGACAGTGCAATGCTTTATGCAGCATAAAGTTAAAACTCTAGTCCAAGACTGATGTTTAATCACCTTAGAAACACAAAAGCCTTGCGCGAGTGAGGGCTGCCGCGCAATTTTTTTTTTAGTTTGACAGCTAATGATAACCGGAGATATCCTGTCCGTTAGCGCTATTGGGGGGAAAAGGCTCCTACGATCTGATTGCATTTCTCAAGCCTGAATACACAGAGCCATGTCGGCAAACTGACAGCGCGACTAAATATACTATGTCCAGTGAGCCGCCTCCCCCCGTTAGTTTCAGTCTACAGACGAAAATGTTACAATCACATAGCATGGACATCTTCTAAAGCCTCTCATTGTTATAATCAGGACTTTAATGCAAATTCTGAAGTCTGAACATTACGGTGGCAGCTGTGGTGCAGTTTTTTTAAAGCAACTCAACCTGTGTTTGAGGAGAACATGTGGGAGTTCATGTATGCAATGTTGAAATAATTGACTAAATAACAAACAAAACTGCAAAAGCCTCTTTCTTTTCGGTTTCGGCCAAGAATTTTCATTTCGGTGCATCCCTACTTACAATTTGGGATATTGAAGCAAAGCTTTTATGGAAAATCGGGAACTGACTTCTGAGCAAGATGCCCTGGAGCACACAAAGGCTTGCACGTTGGTGATCGGAACACAACCTGCTGCTCAACACTAGCAAAACCAAGGAGATGATCATAGACTTCAGGGAACACAAGGGGGAACCAGCCCAACTGAGCATCAATGGGGACTGTGTTCAGCGGGTGTCCTTCAAATTCACTGGGACACACATAGCCCAGGACCTCTCCTGGACTGTTTGTAGAATACGGAAGAAATCAAAATAAACACGACTACATCAGACAAAAGCGGCGCGATATAGGAAGGCTTTCATTAGCGATGCATGAAAGTCAATATCTTGCTTTGAAGACGCACATGGGTGCCACATGGTCCTGATTTTGTTGGAGATCCTATTTTCCAGATTTTTGTGCCTTCCAAATTTCGTAGTTTGTTTTTGCAAGTGTCACATGACTAGTGTGGACATATGGGTGTCACATGACTAGTGTGGACATATGGGTGTCACATGACTAGTGTGGACATATGGGTGTCCGTAAAACATGATCGCATTTTGTATTCTTTTTTTGGTCTCCTCTAAAGAGAGATGTTGCATCGTACATTAAAGCTCCCATATTATACACTTTTCGGTTCTATTATACACCATATTATATGGTCTTAGTGGTCCCTAATACGTTTTTCTTTAATTGTTTGCTGAAAAAAACTTTCAGATAATTTATTGTACTATGCTGGTGTTCAGCTAATCTCACAATGGCCTATTTTTTTAAAAGAGCTGCAGCTCCCCTCGTAAATATACAATCTTTGAGCTGCCCCCGCCCCCTGTCCGGAAGCGAAGCCAGATACGCCTCGCCCTCTGTCTGTCAGGGCCGTGGACCAATAAGAAATAGGGGTGTGGGCTGCACAGTGGAAGCTTCTGGCTTTCCAGTTTGTGAGGTCAGAAAAGGGGAAAATTCTGACTGGAGTATATTGGGGGGGAGGGGTGGGGGTTTCAGAAAGGGGGAGAGTGAGAACAGGAGAGATTGTTATTTTTTAAAATATTTTGGCAGTCTCTAGGCACACCGTGGACCCATGGATATGTTAGAACACATTTAAAAAGTGCATTTAGCATAATATGTGACCTTTAAAATGTGTCATAAGTGTCAGTTGACCGGAAAACCGAAACAGAGCCAGTTCCTCTCTGTCCAATTCCGGCATTTAGTCAACCGTTTGAACATTTCATTTTTGACTGTGTTGGTCCCCTCCCTCGTTCTCGTTCGGGTGCAATCTATTTGTTGATGGTGATGTGCCAGAGCACTAGGTATCCAGCAGCATACCCATTACGCACCATCACCACTTAATCTGTAGTGCGCGCCCTGACTCAGTTTATCTCTATATTTGGAATCCCCTTAATCTTTCAGTAAGACCAAGGTTCTAACTTTTCATCTGTTTCAGCATCAGCCTACCATGTAGCCAAGGGGCTCTTGAGAGGTTCCACGCCACGTTGGAGTCTTTACTCCGTACATACTGTACACAGTTAGATGGAGACTGGGAAAAGGGTTTACCCTGGTTGATGCTGGGGGCTAAGGAGTGAAGTCAGGAAAGTACAGGCTTTAGCGCAAACGATCTGGTGTTTGGACACAGTGCGTGGCCCTTTGGCTGTTTTGAAGGACGATTGGAAGAAGTCCGAGCCACATTAAACCAAAACAACAAACTTTCAGGCTAAATTAAATTTACTGGTTCACATGCAGTTGTTTAGCAAGTTTCAGACTAATACAGTCCTTGTGGGCTCCATCCCTCATGCAGTGGCAGAGCTTGAGGAAGATGTGTTGTCCACTACTGACAAATCCCTGTTAAACGGCAGGTTGTAGAATTAAACTCCTGTTGGTTGGAACAAGCGCAGGACTTGTATTGTTGGTGAGGACCAGTGGATTGTATAGGGGCCTAGATGCTATTTGTGTTTGGTGGACTTACTCTTAGGATGAGGTCATAATTTACCAACCTTTACCACGATTTCCATGCAAATCCTCTCCATTCTAATGTTTTCTAATTTCTAACCCTAAAGTATTATTACCCCTTGAACTTTTCCACATTTTGTCACATAACAACCACGCACGTTAATGTATTTCATTGGGATTTTATGTGATGGACCAACACAAAGTGGGCTAGGGTGTGTGTGTAAGTCCCATGACTGTGCTATGGTCTATATGGACAATGGTATATAAGGACTTTATCCTAAAATGCTTTTCAAAGTGTAAGTCATTATAATATCTCAGTGTATGTGTGTAAAGCAGTGATCTGACTCAAATATAACTTAAGAGGTCCTTATGGTTTATAGGGTCCTGTCTCAGTGTTGGGTTGGGATTTTATGTGATGGACCAACACAAAGTGGGCTAGTGTGTGTGTGTGAAGTCCCATGACTGTGCTATGGTCTATATGGACAATGGTATGTAAGGACTTTATCCTAAAATGCTTTTCAAAGTGTAAGTCATTATAGTATCTCAGTGTATGTGTGTAAAGCAGTGATCTGACTCAAATATAACTTAGGAGGTCCTTATGGTTTAGAGGGTCCTGTCTCAGTGTTGGGTTTATAGTAGCATCACTTCGGTTTATCAGAATACATTGACCAGCTGCATTTGATCTGTATGTTAGTTGAATGTGTGGGTTTAAGTTCTTTAGTTACATATGTTGGATTGTGGACCCAGTCAAAAGTAATAATGAAATGCATGATATTTGCCTTTACATGACTAATGACAAGTTTCAGTGGATTGTTTAAAACGCTTACATAAATAGCCTTGATTCCTTTCACATAATGTTAACAGGGAACATTCTTTAAGATATATCTTCTTTTTTCACTTTTTGCGTGGTGATGAGGTATTGCCCCTGGAAAGTTCAGGGGTCACAAAGTCCCCATCCACAGCTGAAATCTTTATAAAAGAAAAGTAATTTTCAAGTCTTTCCAGAGATTCTCAATTCGATTGAGGTCTGGGCTTTGACTGGTCCATTCTGACACATGACTATGCTTTGATCTAACCATTCCATTGTAGATCTGGCTGAATGTTTAGGGTGGTTGTCATGCTGGACGCGTGTGACTTATCTTGCACATTATTTTAGTCTGTTCTGAGTCTGAAGTGTTTCCAGACAACACAATTAGTTTTACCTTTCCTCTCGACCAAAGGCTGACTATCTTCCGTCTTTTAGTAATGTTTCAAAACACCCGGCGATGCGCAACATCCCCCTAATACTCTCTGGACCAGCCGATAGCTAAACTATCAGGTGAGGGAGGGGCCGAGTGGAGCGCACGGCTGAAAGGGTTCACTGAATTTAAAAGCCTGCATGTCACGGCGTGGGAAACAGTGATAGTTTAATAACAATTATTTTGTTTTCATGATTGAGGGAAGCTGTAATAGTAATAGAAATTGAAATTTGAGTTATTGCTACAAGAAGGATGAACTAAATTGTGCTCAATTTGAAAAGGTTTTAAATTGCTATATTTATTCTCAATCTTTATAATTTTGGCACTGGTGATTTTCCTTTGGCGCTGGATAAATCCTCTTTGGCGGGCGCCAAAAAAGTCTCTATGGAAGAAAAATCCTTGGTGCTTTTCTTCAACAGGGACTTGGAAGCTGGTCAGAGTTGATGGGAAGATGGATAGAGCCAAGTGCAGGGCAGAAAACCTGTTAGAGTCTGCAAAAGACTTGAGACTGGGGCGGAGGTTCACCTTCCAGAAGGTTAAATACCCTAAACATACAGCCAGATCTACTATGGAATGGTTTAAATCAAAGCATAGTCATGTGTCAGAATGAACCAGCCAAAGTCCAGACCTCAATCCAATTGAGAATCTCTGGAAAGCCTTAAAAATGGCTGTTCAGACGCTCTCCGCTATTTTAAAAAGAAGAATGGGCGAAAATGCCAGTCTCTAGATACAGTATCTCACAAAAGTGAGTACACCCCTCACATTTCTTCAAATATTTAATTATATCTTTTCATGGGACAACACTGAAGAAATGACACTTTGATACAATGTAAAGTAGTCAGTGTACAGCTTATATAACAGTGTAAATTTACTGTCCCCTCAAAATAACTCGACACACAGCCATTAATGTCTAAACTGCTGGCAACAAAAGTGAGTACACCCCTAAGAAAAAATGTCCCATTTGGGCCCAAAGTGTCAATATTTTGTGTGGCCACCATTACTTCCCAGCACTGCCTTAACCCTCTTGGGCATGGAGTTCACCAGAGCTTCACAGGTTGCAACTGGAACCCTCTTCCACCCATTCATGACAGCATCACGGAGCTGGTGGATATTAGAGACCTTGCGCTCCTCCACCTTCCGTTTGAGGATGCCCCAAAGATGCTCAATAGGGTTTAGGTCTGGAGACATGCTTGGCCAAGCCATAACCTTTACCCTCAGCTTCTTTAGCAAGCCAATGGTCGTCTTGGAGGTGGGTCGTTATCATGTTCCAATACTGCCCTGCGGCCCAGTTTACGAAGGTTGAGTGCACATGGTCAGCGTCAGACACAGAGGTTGGCTTTGGAAAAAAAGCCTATGAGTGCTGCCAGCATTGCTGAAGGGCTTGAAGGGGTGGGGGGTCAACCTGTCAGTGCTCAGACCATACGCCGCACTCTGCATCATACTAGTCTGCATGGCTGTCGTCCCAGAAGGAAGCCTATTCTAAAGATGATGCACAAGAAACCCCACAAAAAGTTTGCTGAAGACAAGCAGACTACGGACATGGATTACTGCAACCATGTCCTGTGGCCTGATGAGACCAAGATACATTTATTTGGTTCAGATGGTGTTAAGAGTGTAGGGCGGCAACCAGGTGAGGAGTACACAGACAAGTGTGTCTTGCCTATAGTCAAGCATGGTGGTTGGAGTGTCATGGTCTGGGGCTGCATGAGTGCTGCCAGCACTGGGGATCTATAGTTCATTGAATTTTAACATGTAGTGTGACATACTGAAGCAGAGCATGATCCCCTCTCTTCATAAACTGGGCCGCAGGGCAGTACTGCAACATGATAACAACCCCAAACACACCTCCGAACGACCACTGGCTTGCTAAAAAAGGTGAGGCTAAAGGTTATGGACTGGCCAAGCATATCTCCAGACCTCAACCCTATTGAGCATCTTTGGGGCATCCTCAAACGGGAGATGGAGGAGCGCCAGGTCTCTAATATCCACCAGCTACTTGATGTCGTCATGAATGGGTGGAAGAGGATTCCAGTGGCAACCTGTGAAGCTCTGGTGAACACCATGCCCAAGAGGGTTAAGGAAGTGCTGGGAAATAATGATGGCAAAACAAAATATTGACACTTTGGGCCCAATTTGGACATTTTCACTTAGGGGTGTACTCACTTTTGTTGCCAGCAGTTTAGACATTAATGGCTGTGTGTCGAGTTATTTTGAGGGGACAGTAAATTTACACTGTTAAACAAGCTGTACACTGACGACTTAACATTGTATCAAAGTGTCATTTATTCAGTGTTGTCCCATGGAAAGATATAATGAAATATTTGAAGAAATGTTAGGGGTGTACTCACTTTTGTGAGATACTGTATACCCCAATAGACGTGCAGCTGTAATTGCAGCGATATGTGGTCCTATGAAGTATTGACTCAGGGGGACTGAATACTTTTGCACGCCACACTTTTCAGTTTTGTATTTATAAAAAGTATTGAAAACAAAGTATCATTTTCATTCCACTTCACAATTATGTGCCACTTTGTGTTGGTCTATCACATAAAATCCCAAGAACATAAATGTACATACGTGTGTGGTTCTTATGTGACAAAATGTGGAAAAGTTCAAGGGGTATCAATACTTTTGCAAGGCACTGTAACTGGGCTTTGAATAAATGAAATAATCATACTTTTGAAAAAAGAATGAGGGTAAAACTTTGCTTTGAGCAGCATTGGATAATTGTGTAAGACATATTGAAGATCATTAATGCAAACATATTAATACAATATCATCTTGTACAGATTTACCTCTGTACAATCTTCAGCTGTGGATGGGGACTTTGTGACCCCTGAACTTTCCAGGGGCAATACCTCATCAAGACCACGCAAAAAGTGAAAAAAGAAGATATATCTTAAAGAATGTTCCCTGTTAACATTATGTGAAAGGAATCAAGGCTATTTATGTAAGCGTTTTAAACAATCCACTGAAACTTGTCCTTAGTCATGTAAAGGCAAATATCATGCATTTCATTATTACTTTTGACTGGGTCCACAATCCAACATATGTAACTAAAGAACTTAAACCCACACATTCAACTAACATACAGATCAAATGCAGCTGGTCAATGTATTCTGATAAACCGAAGTGATGCTACTATAAACCCAACACTGAGACAGGACCCTCTAAACCATAAGGACCTCCTAAGTTATATTTGAGTCAGATCACTGCTTTACACACATACACTGAGATATTATAATGACTTACACTTTGAAAAGCATTTTAGGATAAAGTCCTTACATACCATTGTCCATATAGACCATAGCACAGTCATGGGACTTCACACACACACACTAGCCCACTTTGTGTTGGTCCATCACATAAAATCCCAACCCAACACTGAGACAGGACCCTATAAACCAGGGGTCCTCAATTAAAAACTCAAAAGGTCCACTTACCAAATTTCGAACTTGTCCGGGGTCCGGAACAGTGACGGTGTAATTCCAAAATTAGAACTCCGAACAAAATAAAAGGCAGTAAATCCACAAAGAACATTTGAACTATGCACAAAGGATGACGTGTTCTGTCCACATCAGTGTGAAAAGTGACACTGTTTTTGTGCCACCACCAGTTTTTTAAATCTGGGCACAAAACGAGTGAGGGCCAGGCGTAGACACTGGTGTAAGTGTTCATTAGTGAGTGTGCTCCTGTATTTGTTCTTCACTGCAGTCATCGTTGAAAAGGCTGACTCACAAGAGTATGTAGAAGGGAAGATGGTCAGAATGTTCAGGGCCATTTTCTGCAAGACGGGGACACATGCTGCAGGGACCATCTTCGTCCAAAAGGTTGCAGGGTCACACAGAGATTCCTGCAGTGCAAGGTTTTCCTGAAGCTCAATCAGCTCTGATTGAAGAGAAGCAGCACTAGCCCATGGGCAGATCTTCAGGGCTTCAATCGAGAATTCTTTGATATTTTTCACCAGGAATGGATTTTCAATGCACAGTAAGACCTGTTTTCCCAGAGGGAAATCTCCAAACCGGGTTTCAAAATTTTCAATCAATTTGTCCAGGAATTCCACGTGACTGTGATGCTGTGTTGCTGAAGCTTGACTTTTCAGTTTTGGGAAGTGAAGCAGGCCCTCCTCCTGTATGTCACTTTTGAATATTTCCAGTTTCCTTTGAAAAGCACGGATAGATGACATGAGGTTACACACTGTGTTATTTTTGCCCTGGAGTGTCAAATTCAGATCATTGAGATGGCAAGTGATGTCTGATAGAAATGCAGCAATTTCCATTTGTTCCTTGTTTTGCAGGAATTCCAGAAATGGTTTTGCTTTTGGACTCTTCTGATTCAACAGAAACGTTTCTAGGTCTTTCCGTAGTGTCCAAAATCGCTCCAGCACTTTGCCTTTGCTGAGCCACCTGACATTGTTGTGTAAAAGCAAATCATCAAATTCTGCATTAACCTCTGTGAGGAATGTGCGCAGCAAACGATGCTGCAGAGCAGATGATGCCTTCAAAAAATTTACAAGTCTCATTACTGTTGTCATGATTTCTGAGTACTCCTTTCCAAGGCTGGCACACAAAACCATCTGGTGAATAACACAGTGGCATGCTAAGAGGTCAGGGTGATGAGCTTTTAAGCGGGCCACTAATCCTTTCTCTCTCCCAGTCATACTTGGGGCTCCATCAGTTGCAACAGAAACAACATGCTTCAGGTCTATCTCTCTGTCTTTCAACATCTCCATCACTGCTTCGTAAATGTCCTCCCCTCTTGTATGCCCATGAAGGTTTGTGAGGCCTAAAACATCTTCGAAGAATTCCCCCTTCTCTTCATCAAAAAATCTGACAAACACCAGAAGTTGGGCATTATCTGTGTTGTCTGTAGATTCATCCAAAGCCAATTAAATGCATTTAGCCTTTTTAACAGCAGATTTCATTTGGTCCAATAAATCATCAGCAAGGACTTCAGTGCGTCTTGCTGCAGTGGCATCAGAAAGTGGTATTTGATTTATTTTTTGTATGATGTCATCTTTTTGAGTTCCCTCAAACAGAGCGGTTGCTACTTCATTCATACACTCCTTCACGATTTCTGCGTCACTGAATGGTTTTTTGTGCTTGCCTAAGACCCATGCCACTCGCAGTGAGGCTTCAGTCCCACGCTCCTGCTGTGTGGCTGACCTGACTATCATAGTGCGTGTTGCTTGGTATGATGCTTGCATTTGGCTTATTTTTGTGGTCCTTACCTCGGAGTTTTGTGGATAGTTCTGCTCGAAGTGGCCATGCTTTGTTTCATAATGACGTTTTACGTTTCCACTTTTGACAAGGGCAACTGTCTCATTACAGATTAAACACATTGGTTTCGTGCTCCCCACAGGCAGCACAAATGCATATTTGTCGGTCCATTCTGTTTTAAACTCACGATTTTCGGAATCCACTTTTCGCTTTTTGTCAAGTTTGGAGCACGCCATGATTTTTCTCTTTACTAAAAGCACCGTTCGCTAATCTCACCGTTAGCTAATGAGCTGTGTGACCGGGGTGAAGTTAGTTTGAATTTGAATATTCGATAGGTTTACCCACCCGGAGCGAAGAAGCGCGAATGTCAAATGGCCAACATAAAACTAACTTCACTGCCATACTGAGTACCGAGCCGAGAGACGGCGGAGGAAAAAAACACTCGCGGATGAAAAAAAAAAAAAAAAAAAGCAGTCACGGCCACAATTGAGTTGTCATAGTGATGTTTTTATACAGTACAATCGCTGATAGGACATTTGCATTGGCAACGAGGCAGATACGTGATTGGAAGCATCCAGAAATCATACGCCAATAAAATCTCGCTTGGATCACTATGAAAACAATTGTAGCCTAATATTGATTTTTGTCTCGGTCCGAATTTCATTGCGTTTGGGTCCGGATCCGGACCGGAGTCCGCCCTTTGAGGACCCCTGCTATAAACCTTAAGGACCTCCTAAGTTATATTTGAGTCAGATCACTGCTTTACACACATACACTGAGATATTATAATGACTTACACTTTGAAAAGCATTTTAGGATAAAGTCCTTACATACCATTGTCCATATAGACCATAGCACAGTCATGGGACTTCACACACACACACTAGCCCACTTTGTGTTGGTCCATCACATAAAATCCCAACCCAACACTGAGACAGGACCCTATAAACCTTAAGGACCTCCTAAGTTATATTTGAGTCAGATCACTGCTTTACACACATACACTGAGATATTATAATGACTTACACTTAGAAAAGCATTTTAGGATAAAGTCCTTACATACCATTGTCCATATAGACCATAGCACAGTCATGGGACTTACACACACACCCTAGCTCTGGGCGGACCTTTGAAGTGACGTCATGTGGGGACCGCCCACATTTTTAAACCAGCCAATCAGAAGACATCCCGCCAAATTTCGGCCGTGTGTATCAGAAATGTGTATGAAAGTGCACCTGCAGCCAAGTGTGATAGGGGGCGCAGTGAGATACACTGGGATACACAAAAATCAGGTCAAGTGGTAAATAAGGACTTTCACAGAAAATTGGAATTTATGTTAGTTAGACACTCGCAAATGCAGATACACTTTCCGAATTACGCGGACCTCGGCATAGTCCGGCTAAACCACCGAGGTCCTCGTATCCCAGGTGAGTATTCAGGTCAATTGTCCATCTATACCATGTATACCAACACACACACACACACACACACACACACACACACACACACACACTCCCAACCCCTCACACACACACTCCCAACCCTACACACACACACACACACACTCGTTTGAAAAGACAGACAGACAGACACACACACACACCCCTGATGGTCTCGTTTGCTGTTACAGGTCATTTATGATCATCAGAGGAAAAATAAGACCTATACATTTTAAAAAAAATTGCCACTGTATGTCTGTATACAGCACCATGTTGATTGTTCTGCTGTACATTCAGAGTGATTTGATTCGATGTGTTTACTGACTTTAAACAGCGTGGGATTTATCAGCTTCTAGCCTTTATCCCAGCGCTGCACACAGTAGATACAGACATCAAGCTCATGTTGGTCGGCTTACAGACAAAATCATCACTGTGTGTGTGTGTGTGTGTGTGTGTGTGTGTGTGTGTGTGTGTGTGTGTGTGTGTGTGTGTGTGTGTGTTGTGTTTGTGTCTCTGTCTGTCTGTCTGTCTGTCTGTCTGTCTGTCTGTCTGTCTGTGAGTGAGTGAGTGGGTGGGTGGTTGGGTGGTTGTGTGAAAGTGTGTATGTATGTGTATGTATGTCAATCATAATATAGATACACACACACACACACACTCTGATAACTTGTTGGCCTCAGTGTTTGCTACAGTTGAACAGCCACCAACTGTATCTCTTACATATCTGCCTTGTGCCTGTGTGTGTGTGTGGGTGTGTGTGTGTGTGTTTGTGTGTGTGTGTGTGTGTGTGTGTGTGTGTGTGTGTGTGTGTGTGTGTGTGTGAATGTGTGCGTGCATGCGTGCGTGCGTGCGTGCGTGTGTGTGTGTGTGTGTGCCTCATTAAAGGTTCTCCACTGTTTGGTTAGGCTTGAATGAACGCAGTCACCTTGGCAACCTACTGGAACTTCACCTATTATATTAACCCGTCTTCTGTCATAGTGAAGTGTGTTTGTGTGTGTGTGTGTGTGTTTGAATGTGTGTGTGTCTGTGTGTGTGTTTGTGAATGTGTGTGTATGTGTCTGTGTGTGTGTGTGTGTGTGTGTGTGTGTGTGTGTGTCTGTTTTTGTTTACATGACAAAACAGTGTCGATGTCATCCAATTTGCATGAAAGGGAAATGGAAATTCACACTATCAAATTATTTTTTTCATTAATTAATTAACTAAAGTTAGAAGGTGCTAATTAAAAAGGGATTAAGAAGTTGGAGTTCACAATACAAGCTTCGTCTGCATTTTTAATTGACATACTAATTAGTGTGTGGCCGATATTTTTAAAAGCTACAATGCGTAACTTTTTTTCCTATCAATGAATGTCGGTTACATTCAAGCCAACGCAAAACGAGTTGACACAAAGTTGATGAAGCCCTATCAGCTCCACAAAACTCTCTCTGTATTTCTCAGTATGGCAGCGTTTACAAACTGGTGTCGACCCCACCCCGCCCTGACACTGGTGCAGAAGCTCAAGAAAAATCCCCAAGAAGAGCCCAAGAAATGTTTCAGTTGTTGATTCTACTGCTAAGAGAAAACCTGGACAGATGTGAACAGTGCTCTCACACAGAGATACCAGAATGCTTACTCATGTGTTATTCAATTAGTCTAAACACACACACACAGAGACGCACACACACACACACACACACACACGCTAAAACAAGCCAAAGTGAATGAATTCTCACTATATCCTTCTTACCTATAGTGCGTGGCATCATGCCGTGCCTTGGCATCAAATTATCATCCAGCCCCTCCACACACACACACAGACACACAGACAGACACACACACACACACACCCACCCCTACACACACACACATACACACTCCCACCCCCACACACACCCACCCTCTTACCTATAGTACGTGGCATCATGCCCTGCCTTGGCATCAAATTATCATCCAGCCCTCCACACACACACACACACACACACACTCCCACCCCTACACACACACACACACACACACACACACACACCCCTACACACACACACACACACACACACACTCCCACCCCTACACACACACACACACACACACACACACCCCTACACACACACACACTCCCCCCTCCTCTTACCTATAGTGCGTGGCATGAGGCCCTGCCTGGGCACCAGGTTATCATCGAGCCCCTCCAGCCCTCCGTACAGCGAGTGGGAGATTCTCCTCTCGTGTTCGTCCAGAGACGTGTTCATGGTCTGGGATCCCAACGGGCTGCCGGGGGCGTCCTGCAAGAGGAGGGAGAGCAACAGGGGAGTTATTGCATTAATCTTCTAATTTCTTCAGCTTTTCGAGTACATAAAAAAGTTTTTTTTCTATATGATTCAAATCAAATCAAATCAGTTTTATTTGTATAGCCCAAAATCACAAATGCATGTGTCTCAGTGGGCTTTACATTTCATACAGTATGATACAATATGATACAGTATGACACCCTGCCCTTACACCCTTAGCTCGGCTGAGAAAAAACTCCCAGTAAAAACCCTTTACCGGGATTAAAAAAAATTGAAGAAATCTCAGGGAGAGTCGACAGAGTAAGGGATCCCTCTCCCAGGACGGACATGCTGCAATAGATGTCACAAGTAGAGAAAAATCACGAAGGAATTTGATCATTGACCAGGTGATTACATGGTAATACTAAAGTAAAGTGTGAATAGTGTGGATGCAGGAGGACTTCAGATGCTGCCAGAGGATCCACACTGTGGATTGTGTACTGTATTGTCTATTCTATATACGTTTTCACATAACCATGCTTTTATAAAGTGCTGTGGGCTGAGTGGAGTTTACAGAAGAGGCCACAGGGAAGAAAAACTAATTAGAAGAGGAAGTATCTAAGTATTTTTTTTTGTTTCAATATGCATATCGAGAATGAAGTCAACATTAAAATTTTCTAAATTTCCTCAAAAAAAAATATTATTTATTTTTTGTGAGGAAGATTTTTTTTCTTTTGGGAGGTGAACTTTTTTTTTTGTGGGAAGTTTCTATTTATTTTTTTAAATTCACCTTTTAAAGGTGCAGTGTGTAATATGACATCATCAAGAAAGTTCTACAAAGTTCTAGAATGCAACACTCCCTGGGTAACCCCAACCCTTTAGAATAATAACAGAAGCTACAGTGGCCTTCAAGGACAAGAACAATTCTACATTTTAAACAATGCACCTGATGACATTCCAACTATGACACTTTCAAGATGGCGGCACTAGGCCTTGGTCCAAAATATGCAGAAATATGGACATATATGAGACCCCTTCTAAGGGGAAAAAAATAATTCAAAACATTTTTTTCAGCTATTATGCACTAAATTAAATGTACTTATGGATATTATAATTACTTTCTACAAAATCTGCTAGGAAATAAAACCCAAAATTCTACACACTGCAGGTTTAACTGACATTCATAATAGTGCTCAGAATGATTATGGAAAGTTTAGTTTAGTTGAAGTTTTTGGTTTGGAGTAATAGGCTACCCTAAAAAAAAAAAAAATTTGAGATAATGGCTGTAAAAGATATACACAAACATGAGGAAGAAATGGGCACAAGAGCAGCTGCATGCTAATGCTAGCAGTGTGATAACCAGGATAAATGAGCATGGATTTCCAATACGCTGTTAAAGTCACAAGCAGTTAGTGAGCTAGTGTGTGTTTCCCTGTGTGTGTGTGTGTGTGTGTGTGTGTGTGTGTGTGTGTGTGTGTGTGTGTGTGTGTGTGTGTGTGTGTGTGTGTGTGTGTGTTTCCCCGCGGGCTTCGGTTAGCTTACTAGCGTCTTGACATTTCCCTCTGGACACATGATGACACTCGCTGGTTTGCTGGACAAATAGACCATTTAACTGGCCCTGTCACCCATAAACAAACACATCCATAGTGTGTGTGTGTGTGTGTGTGAGTGTGAGTGAGTGAGTGAGTGAGTGAGTGAGTGAGTGAGTGAGTGAGTGAGTGAGTGAGTGAGTGAGTGAGTGAGTGAGTGAGTGAGTGAGTGAGTGAGTGAGTGAGTGAGTGAGTGAGTGAGTGAGTGAGTGAGTGAGTGAGTGTGTGTGTGTGTGTGTGTGTGTGTGTGTGTGTGTGTGAGTAAGAGTGTGTGTGTGTGTGTGTGTGTGTGTGTGTGTGTGTGTCTGTGTGTCTGTGTGTGTGTGTCTGCGTGCGTGCGTGCGTGTGTGTGTATGCGTCAAGCGTGCGTGAGTGAGTGAGTGTATATGCATGAGTGTGTGATAATGAAGGTATGTGATAATGAAGGTGTGTGTGTGTGTGTGTGTGTGTGTGTGTGTGTGTGTGTGTGTGTGTGTGTGTGTGTGTGTGTGTGTGTGTGTGTGTGTGTGTATTTAAGTCATGGCCCTCATTGCTTGTCAATTGGATAGTTGACCGTATTGATTTGCTATAGTTTCTACCTGTCTAACGAGTGATACCACCATTGGCAAATCTTTTCAAAATCAAACGGCTTGAATCAGACCTGACTCATTTCTACGGGCGACATATTGGTGCAGTGACTGTTGGCACGCAGCGGCTGCTCTTGACTTTAAATGAGACAGTTAATGAATTGGGCCCCGAGGTGAACCGGGGCTCAGTACAGATAGCCGGTGGGGATGTGTGTGTGTGTGTGAGCGTGTGTGTGTGTGTGTGTGTGTGTGTGTGTGTGTGTGTGTGTGAGTGAGTGTGCTTGTATGTGTGTGTGTGTGTGTGTGTGTGTGTGTGTGTGTGTGTGAGTGAGTGTGCTTGTATGTGTGTGTGTGTGTGTGTGTGTGTGTGTGTGTGTGTGTGTGTGTGTGCTTGTATGTGTGCTTGTGTGTGTGTGTGTGTGTGTATGTGAGTGAGGTGTGTGCATGCCTGGGAGTGTGTGTGAGATAGTTTGTGTGTGTGTGTGTGTGCGTGTGTGTATGTGAATATATGTGCGTGCATGCTCGATGTGTGTGTGTGTGTGTGTTTGTGTGTGTGTCTCTCTCTCTCTCTCTCTCTCTCTCTCTCTCTCTCTCTCTCTCTCTCTCTCTGTGTGTGTGTGTGTGTTCATATTGAATATTCAGGCTGATAATTATT
>NW_027648125.1:27500-30000 GCF_949987685.1 Ammodytes marinus
GCTAGACTGACTATAGAAGTGCAAAGTGGGTGAGGTCACAGGTTGAGAATAAATATGTCGGCAAACACACACACACACACACACACACACACACACACACACACACACACACACACACACACACACACACACACACACACACACACACACACACACACACACACACACACACACACACACACACACACACTGTCTAATGTCTGTTTCTATGTATCTCTATGTATTTTAATCTTGATGTATTCCATGCCCCTGTAAAGCACTTTGAATTGTGCTATAGAAATAGACTTGCCTCGCCCATGCCTATACATATTTGTCTATATTTTTTTTCTAGGGCTGTTTATAATGTTTTGAGCTACACGCCTTTGTTTGAATGAAGGTAAACATGTTATGCTCTCTCACTCTCTCCCTCCCTCCCTCCGTCCGTCACTCCCTCTATCTGTCTACCCCTCTCTCCCCCTATATATCTCTCTCTCGCTCTCTATCTCTCTCTCCCTCCCTCCCTCTCCCTCTCTCTCTCCCTCTATCGCTCCCTCTCTCTCTTTCCCTCTCCCTCTATCTCTCCCTATAGCTCCCTCTCTCTCTCCCCCCTCCCTCTCTCACTCTCTCCGTCTCTCTCTCCCCCCTTCTCCCTCTCTCACTCTCCCTCTCTCTCTCTTCCCCTCTCCCCCCTCTCTCTATCTCTCTCTCTCTCTCTCCCTCCCCCTCTCTCTCGCTCTCCATCTCTCTCTCTCTCTCTCTCCCTCCCCTTCTCGTCTGTCTGTAGCTCCATGCTGATAGACCATGAATATCAAATACCTGTGTGATCAACCGAGCCCAGACACAGCATGGGGGGAAGGCAGGTGTGTGTGTGTGTGTGTGTGTGGTGTTTCTGTGTGTGTGTGTGTGTGTGTCTGCATGTGTGTGTGTGCGCGCGTGTCTGTCAGAAGTACCTGTGTCTGTGTGTGTCTGTGTGTGTGTGCGTGCGTGCGTGCGTGCGTGTGTGTGTGCGTGTGCTTGTGGCGTGTGTGTATTCGCGGATATGTGTGTGTGTGAGAAGGAGTAAACAAGTGACAAAGACAGCCAGGTTCCTATTTGTCTTTAGGTGGAAATGTACAAGCACAAAAACTGCACACACCCTACACACGTCATCCGTACACACACTGTCAGAAATCGGTCTCCCCACACCCACACTGTCAGAGCTGAATCTCAAGGCCATCTCACACATGGAATAAATAGCACAATAGCACAGGACACCCACTCAACTGCCACTTTTCTTTTTTTTTTTTTAACCTTTATTTATACAGGTAAATCCCATTGAGACCGAAGACTCTTTTTCAAGGGAGACCTGTTTTCCTTTCCCACGTTACCATTCACACACACATTCATACACCGATAGCAGCAGGCTAACTATCGACATTCACACGAGGCAAGGTGGGTGAAGTGTCTTGCCCAAGGACACAACAACCATGACACAGGTGGCAGGGCGGGGATCGAACCTCCAACCCTTTGATCATCGGCCGACCCGCTCTACCACCTGAGCCACAGTCGCCCCACAAAACTTCACCATTATGTCCCTGGTGCCTGCAGCCATAGCAGCCCTCAACAAAAGGCCAAGATAAAACACCCCCAGTCCCACTCTGTTTATATATTCTGTCTGCAATGTTTCTGTCTATTGTCTGTCGGCGTGCGGCCCATAAATGTACCTGTGTGAAGAAGAATTATAAAGTCTAAAGTCTAAATAAGGGTACGGCAAGAGTACATTTCTGTGAGTGTGTGTGTGTGTGTGTGTGTGTGTGTGTGTGTGTGTGTGTGTGTGTGTGTGTGTGTGTGTGTGTGTGTGTGTGTGTGTCTGTGTAAAAAGTACACTAATGTACATACACCATAGGGTTAACAACTGGACTTCAAGGTTTTTAGTTGTAGGCTATGATTAAGAAGCCTTGAATTTAAAAAATACAAAACTTTTTATAAGAAGATTTGTAAAGACACAGACAAACACACACACAGCCCCACTTCTCAGTAGCCTTTCAAATCCCACCCGCTGCCCGCTTTCTAGCTCTCTCTCTCTCTCTCCCTCCCTTTTGGACGGTCAAACACTCCACAGTTTCTCTCTCTCTCTCTCCCTTTCTCCCCCTCTCTCTTTTTCTCCCCCCCCCTCTCTCCCTTTCTCTCTCTCCCTTTCTCCCCCTCTCTCTTTTTCTCTCTCTCGGACGGTCAAACACTCCACAGTTTCTCTCTCTCTCTCTCCCTCCCTTTCTCCCCCTCTCTCTTTTTCTCTCTGTCTCTCTCTCTCTCTATCTCTCTCACACAGACACACACACACACACACACACACACACACACACACACACAGACACACACACACACACTCTCTTAACATGTCCACACCCCAGCACTAGAAACCATTTATAAACTCATCCAACTCTCCCAGCAATTACAGCAGCAGCTGCTCCGTGTCACTCTGCGCGTGTGTGCTAATGTGCCACGGGTACTTACAGTAAGTGTGAATGTGTAATGGTGTGTG